>NC_138298.1:20785000-20797500 GCF_965601325.2 Salmo salar
ACGCAGCCTTCTGTCGCCTTTTAGTCATTATAGTTTTCTGTAGAAAAATAACAGAAGCAGTTTCTCTCTCTCTCTCTCTCTCTCTCTCTCTCTCGCTCTCCATTTCTCTCTCTATTTCTCTCCCATCTTCTTTATTTTTACCTCTCTATATTATTTATAGCCTTGTTCCTGTGGCAGCCATCTTCCTTTTTTTACGTCTCTATATTCTTTATAGTCTCTTCCTGTGGCAGCCATCTTCTTTTTTAAATATTTTTTTTAATATATATTTTTTTACCCCTCTCTCTGTATTGTTTATAGCCCTGTTCCTGTGGCGGCCATCTTTCTTTACCCGTCTCTCCATGTTGTTTATAGCCCTGTTCCTGTGGCGGCCATCTTTCTTTACCCCTCTCTCTATATTGTTTATAACCCTGTTCTTGTGGCGGCCATCTTCTTTACACCTCTCCCTATATTGTTTATAACCCTATTCTTGTGGCGGCCATCTTCTTTACCCCTCTCTCTATGTTGTTTATAACCCTGTTCTTGTGGCGGCCATCTTCTTTACCCCTCTCTCTATGTTGTTTATAACCCTGTTCTTGTGGCGGCCATCTTCTTTACCCCTCTATGTTGTTCATAGCCCTGTTCCTGTGGCGGCCATATTAATAGTTATTTTGAACTTGACTTACAGCATCGCCAGATCAAGAGTTAGACACTTTTCAAGATGTTGCTTGTGTGTTTGTCGATAGGGTCATATGTTGTTGCATTACTGCCATATATACAAGGAAGGCAGTTCTAACCGTTGATATATTCTCATCTGGCATCATTGTAGATGTAATGGCTTTTTGAGAGCTGGAACTCGAGGACAGTTTGTATTCAACTCGTTCTGCTTCTGTCAGCGGTGCTTTACCTTCTTATTCAGAGGCTACAAGGTGGAGTTGTGTTGAAGATTGTTTCATCTCCTCTTCTCTCCTCTTCTTTTTACCTCTCCACTGTTCCTCTGTTTCTGTTGTCGTTGCAGACCCGGATCTCGTGTCGGGTGTGTTATTGCTGAGATGTAAAACGGGGCCGGTGGATGTGACTGTGTGCGTGTGATTGTGTGTGACTGTGCACCTGCATGTGTGTGTGTCTTTATGTTTGTGTGTGTGAAAACACGGCAGATTAAAGGTTCACCAGTAGAGAGGTGTAATCAGGCAGGACAGGCCTGGGGAAAGATGATTGCCACTTGGTCATCACACAGGGAAACACTTAGACACTGTGTCAACCACTCGACTAATGATGACTAATGTCTCCTTCCCCCTGACTCTCTCTACTCTTTATACACCATCACTGTCTCTCTGTCTTCATCTGGCTGGCACCACACAGGAAGAGAAACACTGGTTACACACACACACACACATACACACTGTTTTACATCTCACACGTCTCTCTCCCTCTCATCCCACACCTCTTGCTCCTGAGTTTGTACTTTAGACACACCACACCATGCAATACCTCCAGACAAAGACGCCCTAGCTGCAGCTGATCCTAGCCCCTCCATCATGCTCCATCTGTGGGGTTTGTTTGACTGGTCTCCATCAGGGCCATGTCTGACAAGGGCCTTCCCTCTCTGATTGATCACTTTCTCTCTCTCTCTCTCTCTCACGCACAGACACACGCACAGACACACGCACAGACACACGCACAGACGCACGCACAGACGCACGCACAGACGCACGCACAGACGCACGCACAGACGCACGCACAGACGCACGCACAGACGCACGCACAGACGCACGCACAGACGCACGCACAGACGCACGCACAGACGCACGCACAGACGCACGCACAGACGCACGCACAGACGCACGCACAGACGCACGCACAGACGCACGCACAGACGCACGCACAGACGCACAGACGCACAGACGCACAGACGCACAGACGCACAGACGCACAGACGCACACACACACGCACAGACGCACACACACACGCACAGACGCACACACACACGCACAGACACACACACACACGCACAGACACACACACACACGCACAGACACACACACACACGCACAGACACACACACACACGCACAGACACACACACGCACAGACACACACACGCACAGACACACACACGCACAGACACACACACACACGCACAGACACACACGCACAGACACGCACACACACGCACACACACACACACACACACACACACACACACACACACAGCTCCATCATTTAGTCCCTCAGTCAGGGTTCTGACACATGGTGTCAAAGACAACAGCAGTAGCCTGATGGATCATCCTGCTTATGGATGCCAGTCTGCCTGGTGCTACAGTCTGATAGTGTGTGGTGTGTGTGTGATATTAACCACTCAACACCTGTGTACCTGCTGTTCTATTAGCAAGCCTTTGTTAGTCAACAGAACAGAGGTCAGAGTCGGCCAGATTGCGGGAAGATCGATCACTGCCCTCAAATGGAAATGGGAATTGTTAATTATTTGGAGGATCATTTTTGATGGTGATATGGAAGGAGGGAAGCATCTAGAACGTTTGTGGTGACATATGAGATGATATCTAAATGGGGAATTGGGTTGTTTTACCTTGTTTTTTATGGACAGATAACCTGTGGTGGGAGTGCATATTTTACCATTTCAACCATGAGATATACAACTAATGGAGGCTAAATGATTGATATGGGCCAGCAAGAAATCAGAATAGTAGGTCTCTAACAGAGAAACAAGAACAATGTTCTCATTTTTGGCTAATTTTCTTACTGCACATGATGCATGACAAAGCAGACAGTGCAAAAACGACATTAGAACAATTGTTGTGTTGACCTACTGTATAGGTATCCACTATATCCTATCAGTGAGAATAGTGTGTGCCTGTTTTGGCTCCTGGTGGTGCTGCCACCGCCATTATGGTTAATGACCCGTCCAGTCTGGTTGAAATGGCACCTCCAGGCACCTCCTGTGTACTCACTCAACCAAGACCCCTTTATAGGTGACAATGGCATTAGAGGGGTTTATAGCTGCTCCACACTAGAAACACAAACAAGGGGGGCAACACAAGAACAACACTCAAGGAACATGCTTTGAAAGGCTTGTTTTTTGTTGTAAGGACTGCTGCTTTGGAGTGCAAAGCATGTGCTTCGGATAGGGTTGCTCATGTTGTCGTGGGTGATATCTTGGGTTGTATCTTGACAACCAATACATTCATATTTCCTCACAGTCATCAGTTTTATTTCTGTGTTTAACGAGCCACTGGAATTAGTTTTGCACCAGTCGTTTGTTTTTTAATCACGTCTCTCAGTTGATCATTTGAAATGGAACGTTGGGTTCAACTCAGACGACAGACGGTCCATGTAGAAAACAGATTCTAGCCTCTATTTCCTCCCCCAATACATGAATGGAATAAATGGAATCTCCTAGCTAACAGAGATGGGCAGGTTATCCAAACACTATCACTAGCTAGTTGACTTCTCTCTCCTCCATTTAACCCCCTTAGACCGCTGCCTCTGGAGAGTGGAGGTTATTTATTAGCTCAGTTATCTTCTTAAAGGGACGGCTCTCAACACGACCATACAGATAATCTAGCTCGGATTGAATCACCTCGGAATCTTCCACATAGCCATGGAGTTCTATTCATCCAGTCAGAGAAGACCCTTTTTCTCTCTCCCTCTCTCTTCCTCTCTTTCCCCCCACCCAACCCTCCTTACCCCTTCTAACACCCCTAAGAGAGGTCTACTCTCCACCCCACACCCCTTCTCCAATCCAATTAAGCCAGGGACAAAAGCAGGATTAGTGAAGAGTTTACCTCAGTGGAGCTCCACAGCGACCCCCAAAAAGGCCCGTCGACAGTAAAAAGGCCAAAGGGGGCTTTGGGAGTTTGAGGGATAGCGGGGAGAATGTGATAGGCGCTGGCCAGCGATCGTAACCTGTCTGATGTTTGTGTGGCGAACGGTGGCTCAATGCGGCGGTGGTTTAGGGGGAAGTTGGAGGTTGGGGACAATGCCTCAGCCTTTGACCACTTTGCTCCAGAAGCTTGGGCCTGTCTCCCCGATTTTCTCTGCACCTCTGAATTTCAATGAAAAGCGCCTCCATCTCCTCTCTCCTCCATTCATGAAGGGGCTAGCGTTGGCTGACTGGCTTGACACGTCAAGGAACGTTTTTCTAGTCGTTGAAATTGTATCCCACCTCCAACAGGTGGAACCTCATGGTCTTGAGGGACGGTTTTGTACTTCTTAAAAGATAGCTGTTGGATATAGTATTTAATCAATGAAAGAACCAACCGTTTTAAAGCCTTTGTGGACAATTTTAGGCCTGGGAAGAGTCTCTGTCCCCGGGTCAATGATAAGTACAGTAGCGACATCCGTCTGTTATTGTTCTCTTGTCTTCGTTTGAACGACCATCGTTGCCCCGAAGTAGCAGGTAAAATGCTGGGACAGGCAGCCTTCTAAATTTGCATATGTCTGGCGAATTTCACGCTCCTCTTCCCTTCACTTATGTGGCCTTATCCCTTCTTTATTCTACCATCACCCCAGAGCCACCAACTCTGCCCTCACCGGCCCCAAGGTTAAAGCGCTTTAAGTCTCAACCCAAAACTGTTAAGGGGAGAGAAACGCCAGGCCTTGAATGGGGATGGGTGGAGAAGGGGGGGTTTTGTGTACCCCCTCTGGCTAAACTGATCCCTATCTCTGTGTAATTACCTAAAGAAATAAAACTTTATTTCCTCCTTCACCACAAGAAAGAATGTGACACATGGACCCACACGCTGGGTTGCCAGATTGGGTTTGGTCTTATCATCTTGTTGTTTTTTAAATTCTCGTAAAAAATCTCCCTGCTACTGTTTCGTGTTACTATTCATATCCCACCGCTGCCACCAATTGCACTTGCTACCTCTAACAGTTTGGTATCTTATTATCTCTCCAGAGCTCCCTGTCCCTGGCCTCGATCTGCACAAAAGCTCAATTGTTTAATGAGTCAGTGCATTGAGGGCTTCACTTCTCTGCCAATTAACCCCAGGACCATTCTGTCATTTTCCTAAATCCACACGCGGCTTTTTTGTTCACGCTTTATAAGGCTAAGCCGCTAGCTAGCACCGGAGCAGGGGCTGGGCTGGGAAGTTAAAAGGCTAACCTGTTAGCAAACACAGTGGAGAGGGACATAAAGGGTTTAATCCCTATTAGGATAAATTCGAACTAAATGTCCCCAAATAGCCTTTGAAAAGAAGGGACTTCCTTCAAAGAGTATACCCCCAAACTAAGCAGCGTTTGGGGGTAAATGCGTTTGGCTTGGATGTCACTACTATACACTCGACTCACCGCAAGCTTGGACCCTCTTTATTTTTCTTTAAATCTCTCACACTCCAGCGGCTTCTTAGGTCTGTTTATTTGCTCAGTGTGGTGGTTTGTTTTACTTGCCTCCGGGCAGATAGACTCCTATACGTGACCAGTGATTAGACCTTGAATCACTCAGTTACATGCGGGTACAACAATCGTGCCTATCAATCATGCCCTAATGACACAAATCCTTTGGCTAAATTTACTGGATGAATTTGTGTGGAATATTTTCTGTCATTCCCTAAAAAAAAACTGTGTGGTGTGCATATGTATGTTACTGCATGCAGTAGTGTGTTTCTTAATTGCCTATTGTTGTGGGGATGACTGCTGGGGTGAGAAAGTAGAGTCATGTGTTTTCCACCCTTCTGCAGGTCCCATGATCCTAGAACTCTCACTATGTGGCCAGCTGATTTTTTCCCCTCTTAGATGTGGTTCTCCCCCCCTCCCCTCCCCCCCCCCCCCTCCTCCTCCTTTCACATTCTGGGAGACTGTATCACACTTTGTTTGGATAGTCCATCTACAGATGGATGCTCTACAGACTATCAGTAACATTTCAACTAACTGTCTAATAGCCCTTCTAACCTTTATTCTAACCCTAAACCTAACCCAACCCTAAACCTAACCCAACCCTAAACCTAACCCTAAACCTAACCTAAACTTAACCTAACCCAACCCTAACCCTAACCCTAAACCCAACCCTAAACCTAACCCTAAACCTAACCCAACCCTAAACCTAACCCAACCCTAAACCTAACCTAACCTAAACCTAAACCTAACCTAAACCTAACCCTAAACCTAAACCTAACCCAACCCTATTCGTAACCGTAGCAAGCAGTTGCTTATCAACAGTATGAGAGTCTGTAGATCATTGATATGGGACATTCCAAATACAGTGTGACCCAATTATATACCTATTAGACTTATACTCTCTCTCTCTCTCTCTCTCTCTCTCTCTCTCTCTCTCTCTCTCCTCTCTCTCTCTCTCTCTCTCTCTCTCTCTCTCTCTCTCTCTCTCTCTCTCTCTCTCTCTCTCTCTCTCTCTCTCACCCTCTCTCTCTCTGACTTCCCTCCTCTCTGTTTTTTCCCCTGGTATCACTCAAACTCAACAACAAAATCTGTCCTAATTGGCTCCAGAGGGCTGAGGGGAGGGGGGGACTGGGGCGAGTCAGAGGGGCCTGTACATGCCAGCGGAGGCGAGGGCCCTGATTGGAGCAGAGGCCTAGGCCCAGGCCTCGTTAGCCTCCCTCTTCCACACCCCTTCTCTACCTCCTACTCATTAGTCTGATGAACTCATTCTCTGATGGAGGGTGACATGGCTGGGTGTGGTGTGCCAGGCTGGAACAGAACCCGACCGGGGGAGGGGGGTTCTGAGGCAAAGCCTGTGTGTGTTAGATGAAGGGTGAGCAAGGGTGAGGGAGGGAGGGAGGTGGTGGGGTTGGGAGTATAGGAGTTCTACATGAGGCAGAGCCCATGTAGATGAAGTGCCAGGGAAGACTAGCATCAAACTCATGGACTCAAGTGTCTGCTTGTGTTAGTCTTCGCTTTCATATTCATTTAGGTTTGGACAGTCGTAAACTCCAGACTCCCGTCTCAGACCGCTGCTGTGGTTATCATACCTGATTTGATTCTGTGGTCAGTGAAGCGAAGGAGGAAGAGTTGGAAAATATGCTGCTGGGGATTCTTCAGATGTACAGACTGTGACTAGGCTCTTCTAGCTCATTGTTCATATGATTGAAGGTGATGTAGTCCAACTACTACTGTTTGTGTTTGAATAGGAATTGGGGAAGTCCATGGAAATACTCAGGGAGAATTGGTGTAATCTGTAATGCAGAATAATGTGCACCTGGCTGTTGAGAAGGTGGTGTAAACATTGTAGTTATTTCACATGGGGGGGGGGGGGGGGGGGGGGGCTTGATTGATGTTCACAGAGGCCTTAGCACACAAACACCCCCTCTATACAAAACACATTCCCATAGGAATACGTAGCACACACACACAAACATCCGCACACAGAGAGAGTTTGTGTGTGTGTGTGTTCGTCAGAGTGTGTGAGGAGGGGGGGTATATGCCCCCGTGTGTGTGTGTGTGTGTGTGTTTGCCCGTCGCAAAAGCAATTCCAATTCCGTACTGATAAGTCCAGCGGTTTCTTTTCTTTTTCACTACAAACCCTATCGACTTCCCCAATATGGCTGCTCCCTCTACCCCCCTCTCCCTCTATCCCCCCCGTTTCTGTTTTGATGTTGATTGATCACCTCTCTTCCTCCCGCTCATTAATTTCATCACTTTATCTCCACCTCTTCATAGGACCAAAAGGTAATAATAAATCCCTCCTCCGTGATCCTTTAACCGGAGCAGCCGCGCGGAAACGCTTAATAACAGCCTACAAATTGAACTTCAATCACCTAATTTTCCTTCAAAGGCCACAGACAGACGCAACACAAGGCGTACTAAACCAAATGGAAAAACGCTATTTTATTCTTCCCTCTTGCCACACCATCCTTAGATGAATTTCCTGATTGACATTGTACAATAAAGTTTTATTCTATTCTAATAAGCGACAGGGGTTGCTATCTACTATGTAATGCTGTTTCCTTTTTTTTCTCAATGCCAGGAAGTCCTTATCAGCCCAAACACCCGCGCCTCGTCTCCCCAATAGAGAACGCTATTGAGAGACTAATTTATCTTGTAACACTCACAGCACAACTACCCTGCTATTTTGTTCTGCTCTTATGTTAGATGGTATTTTCAATTACATTTGTGTCAGAAACCCAAACGGGTGGTGCTGTGCCCCCACTCCAAGTCAAACCAGTTTATTTGTCACATGACAGAATACTACCGATGTAAACCGCACAGTGAAATATCAGACGTACGAAATAGAAAATCCAGAATAGGATCTTTAAAAAACCACATCAGCTGAAAGCTTGAGGAGTCTGGGGTGAGGAGGGGTATGTTGGTGGGGTAGTCATTTCTGGAGTGGAGAGGGTGTGATGGAGTAGGTCCATTGGCAGGGATCGGCTGAGAGATTGTGTGTGTTGGATAGCGGTGGGTAGCTAGGGGGGTTGGTAGAGGCACATCTCTCCCCCGGTCCCCCTTCATGTGTCCCTCTTCATTCCAGAGTCGTTTGGGTGTCTGACAGAGACAAACGATAGTGCTTCAGAAATGACCAGCAGCCCAGGCACAAACAGGTTGAATAACTCCCAGTGCGGCCGGGAGAGAGAGAGAGGGATAGAGAGAGAGATTCACAATCGAGACTCTCAAAGCCTTTTGTTGTTCTGTTTGGCTGCATGCATCCTCTGTGGTGTCAGTCACTTTAAAATTCAGCTTGGAGTCAGAGAGCTGAATTGATGAGAATTGCTGTACCGGAAACAGGGGACGAGAACGCTATATTAAACCATAATCAAATGCATAAGAGTGAAGATGGCTAGGGTTTTATGTTTTTTGCAACCCTGTAGAGCTTTTGTCTTTGAGAAATACAAGATATATGTCAATATATATGTCAAGATATATTTCAATATTTTTCATTATCATTGGCTGTTTATCAAAACCATTATCTCGGTTTGTCAATACAAACTATTATCCTTCAACAGTCCCATACTTCACAGTCCGTTCTTTCTCTCTCTGCTTCATTGGTTCTTGGAATTGTGTGTTCTGAGTCTGACTTTGCATTAATTCAATAAGCACTCCATCAGGCAGGCCAATCAGAAGAGGCCTCCATCAGGCGGCAGGCCAATCAACAGGGGCCTTTTGTGGCCACATCTGGAGGAGGTTGAGGGGAGTTAGAGTGGTGGTTTCATCTTCAAGGCCTTCAGGGCCAGTGATGGAGACTGATGGAGGGCTGCAGCCACAAACACCTGCAGTCTGGAGCCATTATAGATGCAATCGGAGACTCTGAGACACTAGGAGGCGTCCAGTATATACCACCATGGTACTTCATTCCAGTATATGGCCCTTTAAAATAAAGTGTAGAATAAGGTCATAGCTATAATTCTCTGGAATATATTTTAGGTACCTTCTCTACCACAGTCATCTTTGTTTGGTTTTGGTCCACTGTCTGACTCCATTCTTCTTTAGTGATTTAATTCTTATTCTCCTCTCCTCTTTATCTGTTTTATACTGACCCCTCCTCTGTCTATCTATCACTGCCCTAGCATATGTAGCAATAACTCCAGCCCCGGACAATAACGGCCTCACCGCTGCAATTTGTCTAGCAACCGCTTCGACCAAGTGGGTCATAGGCGGCACACCTTTCTCTCCCCTGGATAGTTTATCGTGCCACTGTGTCACCCTCTGAGCTTTTTCAACGGCAAGGGAAAAGGTGTCTGTGGAGGAGAGGGAGGGAATGGAACTTTACAAGACAGGGTCTCAAATATTATATCTGGATACGTTTTTGGAGTGAAGATGCATCGGTCTGGTTCACAATATGATATGAGGCGGTATCGCTTCTAGACCTGTCATATCTATCTACACCCTGAGAGACTGGCCGCAACATCATCAATTTAACCCTCAGTGCCTCATAGACAAGGACTCACTCTGAGGTGGAGAGGATCACTGGAAACACACCGGGGTGTAGAAATGAACCCCTGGAACAGAGAGTAAAGGTTACTCACTCACCTACCCACCTGGAACAGAGAGTCAAGTTTACTCACCCACCTACCCACCTGGAACAGAGAGTAAAGGTTACTCACTCACCTACCCACCTGGAACAGAGAGTAAAGGTTACTCACTCACCCACCCACCTGGAACAGAGAGTCAAGTTTACTCACCCACCTACCCACCTGGAACAGAGAGTCAAGTTTACTCACCCACCTACCCACCTGGAACAGAGAGTCAAGTTTACTCACCCACCTACCCACCTGGAACAGAGAGTAAAGGTTACTCACCCACCTACCCACCTGGAACGGAGAGTAAAGGTTACTCACTCACCCACCTGGAACGGAGAGTAAAGGTTACTCACCCACCCACCCACCTGGAACAGAGAGTAAAGGTTACTCACCCACCCACCCACCCACCTGGAACAGAGAGTAAAGGTTACTCACCCACCCACCCACCCACCTGGAACAGAGAGTAAAGGTTACTCACTCACCCACCCACCTGGAACAGAGAGTAAAGGTTACTCACTCACCCACCCACCTGGAACAGAGAGTAAAGGTTACTCACTCACCCACCCACCTGGAACAGAGAGTAAAGGTTACTCACCCACCACCTACCTGGAACAGAGAGTAAAGGTTACTCACCCACCCACCCACCTGGAACAGAGAGTAAAGGTTACTCACCCACCCACCCACCTGGAACAGAGAGTAAAGGTTACTCACCCACCCACCCACCTGGAACAGAGAGTAAAGGTTACTCACCCACCCACCCACCTGGAACAGAGAGTAAAGGTTACTCACCCACCCACCCACCTGGAACAGAGAGTAAAGGTTACTCACCCACCCACCCACCTGGAACAGAGAGGAAAGGTTACTCACCCACCCACCCACCTGGAACAGAGAGTAAAGGTTACTCACCCACCCACCCACCTGGAACAGAGAGTAAAGGTTACTCACCCACCCACCCACCTGGAACAGAGAGTAAAGGTTACTCACCCACCCACCCACCTGGAACAGAGAGTAAAGGTTACTCACCCACCACCTACCTGGAACAGAGAGTAAAGGTTACTCACCCACCACCTACCTGGAACAGAGAGTAAAGGTTACTCACCCACCACCTACCTGGAACAGAGAGTAAAGGTTACTCACCACCTACCCTTCCATCTATCTTTTCACCGCTACATGAAATTGTCTACTGCGATTCTGACCTGATACTTGGAGGTGGAAAGTGACATTCCAGCACTGAGAGATGACATGTAGTGTGGTTGAGGAGGCAGTGTGTGTATCTCGCTCTGTGTGTGTGTCTGTGTGTATCTCGCTCTGTCTCTGTGTGTGTCTGTGACGTAGTGTGGTTGAGGAGGCAGTGTGTGTGTGTGTGTGTGTGTGTGTGTGTGTGTGTGTGTGTGTGTGTGTGTGTGTGTGTGTGTGTGTGTGTGTGTGTGTGTGTGTGTGTGTGTGTGTGACATGTAGTGTGGTGAGTGGTCGGTGTTGTTGACATGTGAACCTGATGGCCACCCTGTCTGTCTGTCCATCCTTACAGCGGATTGAGAAGTCAGACTGATCCAAGTGTCTGTCTGTCTGAGGCGGTTTGTCATAACCTTCAGATCAGACTGTAAACAGACTCTGACAGACAGGACAGGGCAGGGGACACGCAGACCAGACTGTCATATCTAGTTATTTAGACGCTGCTTTGTTATACATCGTTGAGATATATTTGTAAGTACACGGTGATGATCATACAATAACGAGAATACAGTATATTACTAAAATAGTTTGTTGATTGGCGTGGTGCAGACTGCAGTGTAAAAACGTCCCCTGATCCTCCCCCAGTCCCACAGGCAGTGTTGTCATGCTCTGTTGAGGCTGTGGGTTGCAGAGTGGCAGTGTGTAACGCACTCTGTTAACACTGCTCAAATAGGGTTAATTGTATCACAGGGAGTGCTGGCTGCTGTAGACAGTCATTGCCTGCCTTGTCTGCAGTGTGGATGGAGATCAGTCCATGAGTGGCTGAAAGATGACGAGAAGTGACTTTCATAATTGGAAAAAATCGAACTGATGAAGACTCACCTAGATCCACTAAGACTTCATCAAAAATAGACCGATCAAACTGATGAGGGAAAAAACGGACAAAATACCCATCTTTCTCACCTAGATCCTTCTAAAACCTTCATCAAAAAAACACATAATAGTATCTTTCACAAATAACTGTCGCCTAATGAAAGAAAACCCCTTCATAAGTCCTTTTGGATATTCTGTACCAGAGGCACCAGCTTGAGGGGTTATTGTGACAGTGTTCCCATGGTGACGAGGCTGATGGGAGGCTGATACGGTGTGGGGTCGTCCTGGGCCCAGCCTGTTAGGGTAGTGTAGGTGAGAGTCTGGGAGAGACGGGCAGCCCAGTCTCTCCTCCAAACCCCTCTAATCCACATTTAATTGAACTCCAGAGACTTTGAAGTGAGGCTGTGGTGCAGGCAGATCTTATTCCTCTGAGAGGAGGGAGAGAGGGAGAGAGGGAGAGCGGGCAGGGGGTAGAAGGAGATGGAGGAGAGAGAGAGGGGGAGGGAAGTATGGAGGAAAGAGAGGGAGGAAAGAGAGGGAGGAAAGAGA